>NW_028142898.1:7997361-8025238 GCF_977018435.1 Lepisma saccharinum
ACACAGACTTCCTTTCCAAGCAAAAACGCGTCCTGTATAAATACTCAAGTTTCCAGCCTCGAACACCGGCCTTTAGGTAATTTCCTGATACAATATTCTGAATTATTACAGATTGATATTTGAAAAGTACATAGTTTTGTTTTGATTAATTTACAAAGAAGATTTACATATTCGTTTGAATAAGCAATTATTTCGTTAACGTTGATAAACTTCTTATACTTTGGGAAATATACACATGTAAATGTTCCGCCATTATCTAATTACAATTTGGTTAGCTCATTAACATTGGAAATCTTTGATTGGCGAGTTTATATTTACATCATAATAAATGCATGGTGCGTTAAACGAGCTGACTTCATTACACAAATACATAAAGGTTATTACATTAGATCATAAGCGATCTAATTGGTGCGTTCACGTTTGCGCCATACAACATGTAAATTTTATAAATATTATCACGAAATCAAGGTGACACAATATCTTTCTTCCTTTACTAAGTACATGCAAAGTTACTTATTACGAAAGGTTGTAACAACGTGAAGAAAGGAATAATGGTTGCGTGTGGGGCTTCCTGTATGAAGTGAAGTTCCAACAGTATCACTCATGACGACTGGCAGCGCACGTTCTCGCCATAGCGGAGAAAACTCACAGGTAGCGCTGGGAATATTTGGTATACATCTTCTTAGGAGGTCATAGAGATAGTTGTAACGTGGCAAAATAACTTCGAGGATAATGACGTAACAAAAATGTGACCAATGTACCACGACTGCTAACTGATACGGTCAAAATACGTATCTTATGTGAACTTGTTGTAGAGAGACAACATAGTACATTGCCAGTTATTCGAAGTAAGAACCCTCGAACTCAGACCATTTCATCTGGCAACTTTAGACATCAGCATTTACCAACAAATATATTATTTTTCCAAAAGCTTAGTTTCTCAACGCTTCATGTAAAAAGATAAAGATAGGCTGATGTACGTATTTACTTCTAAGTCAGGTCATTTCCTCGGCGTAAGAAATATTTATCAATGCTTTCTCAAAAACAGGTGTAAAAGCAGAGAATGGTTTAACTGTGTTTTCCACACTTTTGCAGACGCTGCTATATATTGAAAGCTCTTCAGTTAATTTCTTCTTGCCTGTATTTTTGTATGTCAGGTTGCACATGTTACTTTCTCCAAGTAATTACACATGCTTATCTAGTAGAGATGACACTGACTGGCCAGTGGTTACTTAATCCGACTGCATCGTAGCTTGTTGCATAATTGTTATAAGTTCGAGTTACATACAGTTCACTTTCATTGTAAGCCTTAAGATATTGCCGCTGATTGTAAGTGCTAGAGATAATCTAAGACACCAGCTAAAAATATTTAGTAAAATTTCCTTAATAATGATTAGCAGAAGCCACACCATCTGCGATGAGCATAAATTCCCATAGCCCAGGATGATGTTTCTAAAAAGTTAGGTATTTTTATACCAATTTAGTAAGTTTATCTGGATAATTGCTTTAATCTCCAAGTAACCTGTCTGTTCCATAGACAATCTTGGCAGAAGTTCATACCGTCCTGTTCCCTTCAGAGTACAAGCTATTAGGGTGATCTCCATTTCATACAGGAGGAGGGGATGTGTGAACACTTGAGTATTTGGGGACCTTGGGCCTCTTAGGACAACATGTGGCCTTTATCTGACTCAGTCGCCTTTGATAGCAGATTAGCTTACACTTGCATTGCAAGGCTACATTCTTCATTTTTGCACACCATGACATTTATCAAGGAGAGGGAGATTTCCTTTCAAACACTAGGTATCTAAATGCACTCTGTTTGTCATTTCAGCACATATGAAGATTCTCCGTTGGTATCAAACATAGACAATACTTAAATAAACAGAGAGCACGGATACTCACCTAGGGCGCCACTCCAGAGTTGGAGTATGCACAGATAATCTATTCGGGACTGGACTTACAGTTTAAAGTGGGATCCGAACAACTATGTGCCTCCACTGGGTATCGAACCCTGAACCTCTTGATTTTAAGGCAACGACATTACCACTATGCCATCGAAGAGGCCTTATACTCCTCAGTTCGTCCGACCTTCGTAGTCTTAATAAAGAGTGAAGCTACTCATATTAAGTCAGTTTATTGGAAAAACGAGGATGCTCTCTCCTTTTTCTGCTATAATTTACATTACATTTAAGCTTTCCATATAATACGTATATTTCAATTAATGTTGGTCGCAACGGGCGGGGGGCGGAGCTCACTTCGAACTACCTACTAAATCCTAGACTCGAAAATACCATTCAGTTCTTCAGCATCCAAAATCGAAAGTTACTTACGCCCTTCAAATACACACTAACCTATGCTTACTGATCCCCCTAAAAACCTCACATGCAAATTTTAACTTGTCAATTTTTCTTACTGGTCAACGCCACGAACATCACCTTATCCATTCATGACAGTGACGAACATGGTTAATACGCCTAAAATGAGAATTTTGGAGTTGGTTGATTCCACGGTTCAAGTAACTCGAGAAACATGTTACGCGAAAATGAAAATCGTATATATATATGCAGGGTGATTGGTAATTAGATGTATTCCCTGAAAGGGGTTAAAGTAGAGACAATTTGCAATAAATTTGACCATATGATACCCCGTCCGAAAATTAGTAATTTTCGAGATAATCGAATTTGTATTGTTTTTTTTAAAAAAAATGACAATTTTCGACATAAAAAGATGAATTGAGAAAAAACTGCTCATTGTATGGAACTTATTTCAGCGCTTTCTAATAGATAACAAATAAGTGGTTCATTGAAAAAAAGGTTTTTCTCAAATAACAATCACGTGTTAGTAACGGGTGGGTCTAAACTTACAAGTTATGATAAAACATGCATTCTCAGTTTACTTGTTAATAAAAAAAATGTTTAGTTTTAGTAGATCTTCGAGGACATTATTTTTGATCGTTAAGTTTCTGACGATAAAACGCCAAGTGAACAACCGATGTGAGTTGACAAAGACTGAAAGTGTGAACAGAACTTATGTTCCCTGACTCGTCATCGTAACAACTATGGAAAACGATTCAGCCAGTGCGATCCTAGATTGACATTCTTAATTGTATCAGAAGGGGAAGAAACACTCAGTCGCAAAGAAAGCACACCAGGGCTGATCGTAAAGCCGAGGTTGCAAAGAGGGAAGTTCTTCACCTTCGAGACATCGAGGAACCCCCACGAAAAGAAGACGGAACATTCATTGAACAATAATGATTTGAGGATAATTGATAACTAGTGTCGAGAGCTCTCATGTGTTAAACCCCACAAGTTTAGTTCTGATACAAAATCACCTGTAAAGTTTGGAGAGTATAGCGCTAATCCGATCTAAAATCGGCGAGGTGTTCGTAAGTATGTTATTCCGTTTAATATTTTTATAAACTAAAGAAACTTAAGATTTTTCCTTGTTTTCCTTTCGTCAAGATAATTCAAAGTACTGGTGTTGACTTCTTGTATTGGGTTTTCTAATTTTACTCAAGAACCACTGGCGTATCAGGGAAAACCTTTATTTTTTTTTGTGAAATTGTTTCTTAGTTTTCTACCGTAATTAAAAGTAAGGAAACATAACCTGTTATTGTTTTCTTTCATACATTAAAATTAAAATAATACTAGATATTAGTTTCTCTTGAACAAACTGTAAGACCTCATCGACCAGTGACTTGTTCACTGCAGTTAGTCAACCAATAGAGGGAAGTGGTCAACATTTTGCTCTGTTAGGATTTACAGAGCTGTCCAGTCCTGGCCCTATGAGGGTCCCACAATCGGCAGAAGTGGGGTCTGGTTGGTGGACTACAATGTGATCCTCCCAGCTAGATCCGAGGGATCCGCTGACCAACGATAGGTGAGGTCCTCCATTCATATTGGGGGTTAGGCGTAGATCTGACAACTCTGCACTGTAAAAAGACATGTCAAGAAACATGGATGTTCCCAAGGTAAAATATTCCGGAGGTAAAATAGTCCCCCTTCGGATATCCGGGTGGGGACTACTTTGGGAGGTCCCTGGACTAAGGATAAGATCTACATTAGGAATAAGAATATTAAATTACGCACCTGGAATCTGCTGAGCCTTTACCGGCCTGGGGAATTTCATTGTACAGTTAATGAGATAGTTACGTATAAATTAGATGTAGTAGCTGTCCAGGAAGTTAGATGACCAGGAGAAGGGAATTTTAAAACTACAAATTAATACTTTTTTATGGTGGTACTGAAAATCATAATTTTGGAACAGGCTTTTTCATAAATAGTAGAATTATCTCGGCTCTTAAAACAGTAGAATTTATTAATGATAGGATAGATGTACAGTTTTACAGGGTAGGTGGTGTAAAAGTATTTTAATAAACATACATGCACCAACGGAAGATAAAGATGATAATACTAAAGATGATTTTTATGCAGAGTTAGAACAGGTCTTTGATAAATTTTCTCAGTATGATATGAAAATTCTGTTAGGTGACTGTAATGCACAGATTGGCAAAGAAGAGACATTTAAACCCACGATTGGTAAAGAAAGTCTTCATGAATTAAGTAATGATAATGGTATAAGATGGATTACTTTTGCAACCTCAAAGAATTTAATTGTGAAAAGTACCACTTTTAAACATAAAGATATCCATAAATATACCTGGTCTTCTCCAGATGGTAAAACTCATAATCAGATAGATCATATTCTCATTGATAAGAGAAGGCATACCAGTATAATTGACGTTCGTACACATAGAGGTGCTGACTTTGCCAGTGACCATTATTTAGTAATTGCTAAATTAAGATAAAGACTCTCAGTGGTAAATCATAAGCAACAAAATCTAAAAGTTCTAAAATTTGATACAGGAAAGTTTACTGATGAAAGAATTAAGAAAGATTACCAAATTAAACTGTCAAATAGATTTGATGTTTTGCAGGATTTAAATGATGATGAAAATATAAATGAAACAGACGTAAATAAGAATTGGGAGCACATACGTAATGCAATAGAATCAGCAGCTAAAGAAAGTATAGGATACCATAAACCGAAAAAAAGTAAGCCGTGGTTTGATAATGAATGTCATAATGTAATAGAAATAAGAAATCAGGCTAGACTTAGGTGGTTAAATAACTCTGATGATACAAATCTAAACAATTACGTATAATAGAATAAAGCGAGAAGTTAACCGCACGTGTAGAAGTAAAAAAAGGGATTACTTGAAAAGCAAAATTAACGAAATTGAAACAAACAGCAAAAACAAAAATAACAGAGAGTTATATGAAGGTGTAAATGAATTTATAAAGGGGTGGCAACCTAAAGTAAACTTGATGAAAGATAAAGACGGTGATTTTCTAGCTGACCCAAGCGATATTTTAAATATATGGAAGAACTACTTTAATGACCTTTTAAATGTCCATGTAGGAGATAAATCAGAATTAAAAGAACCTTTAGTTCCAGAACCTAACTTGACTGAAGTTAAAGATGTTATTAAAAGGCTAAAGAATAACAAAGCAAATGGCATTGATTTAATAACAGCTGGGTTAATTAAATATGGTGGAAATTTCTTTAATATGTCAAATTCATAAATTAATTTGTTTAATATGGAATAAAGAAGAAATCCCTCAACAGTGGAAAGAATCCATAATTTTTCCTGCGTTTAGAAAGGTGATAAATTTAACGGCAATAACTACCGTGGAATTTCTCTACTCTCAACAACTTATAAAATATTATCTAACATTCTTTTAAAAAGACTAACCCCATATGCTAATGCAATTATAGGTGATTATCAATGTGGATTTAAATGTAACAGATCGACTACATATCAATTTTCTCACATTAGACAGACACTTGAAAGAAAGTGGGAATATATTCAAAATGTCCATCAGCTATTCATTGATTTGAAAAAAGCACATGATTCGGTCAAAAGAGATAAACTATATAATATATTAGAAGAGTTTGGAATACCTAAGAAGCTTGTTAGTATGATAAAAGTATGCACCAGTGTAACAGAAATAAAATTCGTATGGGTATTAATATGTCTGACAAATTTAAAATTCATGATGGGTTAAAACAAGGAGATGCATTATCTTCATTGCTCTTTAATTTTGACTTTGAATATGCTGTTAGGAATGTAAAAGAAACTAAAGAAGGACTAAAATTAAATGGTGTGACTCAGTTGTTAGCATATGCAGATGATGTAGACTTATTAGCTGATAATATAAATATAATTAAGAATAATGCTAAAATATTTTTCAAAACTGCTAAGGAGATATGTTTGGAAGTTAATAAAGAGAAAACTAAGTATATGCTTAAAGGCCGAAACCAAGTGTTAAGTAATAATCAAAATCTAATTATTGATAGCAACTCGTTTGAACCAGTATCCAAATTCAAATACTTAGGAGTAATATTAACAAATGAAAATTATATTAAAGAGGACATAAAAAGTAGGCTTAATTCAGGAAATGCATGTTACTTCTTTCTTCATAAACTTTTGTCTTCTCATTTAATATCTAAGAAACTAAAAGTTAAAATATACAAAATAGTAATTTTGCATGTAGTATTATATGGATGTGAAACTTGGTCCCTTACATTGAAAGAGGAACATAAATTGAGAGTATTTGAAAATAAGATCCTTAGGAAAATCTTTGGACCTAAAAGGGATGAGGAGACAGGTGAGTGGAGAAGGTTACATAATTTAGAACTACGTAATTTTTATTCATGTCCAGATATTATTAGAATAATGAAATCAAGAAGACTTAGGTGGGCAGGCCATGTGGCACGAATGGGAGAGGAAAGAGGAGTTTACAGAATTCTTGTTGGAAAACCTGATGGTAAGAGATCTGTAGGAAAGCCAAGACGAAGATGGAGGAACAACGTTGAGATTGACCTTAAGGAAATCAGTAGGAATGGAAAAGAGTATATAGATCGTGCTCAAGATAGGGACAGATAGAAGGCCTGTGTTGCTGCAGGCATGAATCTTCGGTTTTAAGAAGGCTAGAGAGTTAGTTAATTAGTTTGAAGAAACTGTAATTAGAAGCAAAGCTAACAATAATGAACTAAAATCACATCTAATCGTTATATGCGCAGAGTGCCGGGTCTTCCACAATGCCACCACCTACGAGGTAGTAGAGATCCAGTTTCATGCAGTTGAGCATCGAGTCGTTGAAGGAGTGAATGTGCTGGGAACCGGCTATTGGGAAAACTTTCGTGATACGAACGCTGTGTTTTGCTGCTGTTTCGGTTTGCCTGTCCATAAACGAGATGCATACCAGCAAGCTCCTGGGTAGAGTTCTCAGCCATTGTCCTGTTCGAGAACTGACAAGCAACTGGGAGCACTTTCCCTCCGAGTGACGGACCACAACTACCGTAATTAACACCCACGTAATGTCACACAGTTGTACACGCAGTTGTTGCAAACCGAGGAAAAACGTTGGAATACGTACTCAATGTACAATATTCCTTGGCGCAATTCAACCACACACACACACCCCAGACTAAACTCCACTCTGCGACACGCAGAAGAGACAGGAAGACAACGGTCGACTACACTCTCTGCGTAGTATCCACCAACGCTAATACATAACAGGTGAACTACACTCCCAGCGCCTCTAATAGGGCTTTCTGTATCACTTAGCTGAAATTAATCTCAGCGTGATCTGACGGCTTAGCGTCATTTTCGTGTGCATTTCCTATTTCCCGAGTGTGGGACGGTGTCCCAGCAGTGGTGGTACATGTGGACATAGGTTGTTATTTTTTACTGGCTACATTAAGATCTCAACATTATGTAGAGAATAGTAGTACATTTCCTGTATTTTCCACCAGGGGATTCCCCACTTTCTTTGAGCGTCCCCTTGCACAATTTACACTGGGTCTCAATTCCTGCACCATTGTATTCGTCAGGTACGATTTTCTTTGTCTTCTTTTAATCCGACATTGATATTTTCTTCCTCCTTGAGTTATTGTGCTTTAAACATGGTGTGAGGCGATTTTCGCACGCCTGTCACTCGAAGACGGTGACGATTTCGACATTTTTTTCACATGGCATTTTTTCCATATTTTTAAGACCACTTTATGCACAGTAAGGCTAATCAGAACTGGACCTACAGTTTAAAGTGGGATCCGAATCACTATGTGGCTCCACCGGGCATCGAATCCGGTATCCCTTGATTACAAGGCAACGACGAAGAGTCAATATGATGATGTTACACCCATATTCTGCCTTCCGTTTCAAAGATATTTACCTCCTTGATTGTTTCATGCCCAACGCTGTCGCTTTGTAATGAAGGGACTCCGAGATCAAACTTTCATGCCTGCTCGGGGCAGATTGATCAAAGGCTCGAATCCCACTTTAAACTGTAGGTCCTTCCCGATTAGCCTATCATGCAAAACGTGGACTCAAAACATAGTTAAACTACAGATGAATGTGGTTTGACTAAAGTTTTGCTTTGACACGTATAGTAAAAGATGAAACAACATTGACCCCCCCCCTTTCCCTTCACTCATTCGTTTTGCTTTGTAGTTCGCATGTATTGACTTCAATTATATCCTACTTAAGTGGATGATGGACCAAGTTTGATGGACAGATATTACCAACGATGGCAAAACGAAGTACGTAGTGACTAGCAGCTAATGCAAACGCAATTTTGCGTCTGTAGCTTTTCCGAACGCGGGATGAGACTTCCTGGCGCCATTCTTTACTCCGCTGACGCTGCCAGCAAGGGAGTTCAAGAAGCAAGTTGCACAGAATTAGCTATCGCTTGTGGCGTTCTGAAAGCCCACTGTGGAAAATAAAGGAACCCACCATAGAGTGTTTTCTTTTTACTTTGTACAGTCAACGGCAAAGAAATGGTAGGCAAATTGTCCTTTGCTATTTTCATTACTTTTTATTTTACATCCTGTGCTGTTTTAAGGAATGACACTATGTTGGTTCGATGCAGGAATTGTTCTCCGAATATTGACGTCATTATTTCAATTCAGTATCATCACATTGTGTAATACAGACCGAATCAAAATGGTGGCGGACAATTCTCCTACTGTTTCTTTCGCCGCTGAGTGTACAGCAGAACTGTTAAATACATTTATAAAATGATCACAAAATATTTTAACTTTAGATCAATTCGTCTTTTCTTTAAGCGTAGCTAGAACTTTATATTTGGTTGTACACAAAGAGAAAAATGAGGTCTTGTACCTTTTTAATAGCATATTTTGCAACACAATCACTTGGCTCTTTAACTGCACTGACGTTAGTAAAGGAATATAAATTCACTAAATGACAGTGTTGAAAATTTCTGAATATATGTAGTAGAAAAAAAATCAAATTGCATTGAAATTACACACACACAAAATGTTCATCAATGTTACAAACAAATACACCAAAATACACGTCATCTTTAAGAAGAGTCGTCTGTCAGAAGGTACAATGTTCTTAAACTCATCAATAACTTCATTTACATCAATAGACTAAGCTTCTTCCTGTTCCACAAATAGCAAGAGCAGGGCTTCCAATCTATCCTGCTTCTGAGTTGCTCTTAATTTAGTTTTAACTTGGGAAAGCTTGGAGAAAGCTCTCTCACACGTGCAGCTTGTGACAGGTATAGAAGAAAGACGCTGCAGTGCAGATTAGAAATATCTTCTTTCTCCGATGACATAAAAAAATCGAAAATCTACACACACCCGTTTCATCAGCGATAATGCACACGTTTGTACCAAGTAATGACATTTTCAACTTCTTACAAACTGCCGCTTATTTTCTCTCTTATTGAAATATCTGTCTTTAATTCTCTTTGATAAAGCAGCCCATTAGGGTGTGCCTAGGCACACCTGGCACACCCCGTAGCTACGCCTATGCTTGAAACACCAACTCAATCAATCAATACTGACTCTTCTTCTTTTTGCTTCGTGTACATGGTGTGAAATCACTGGTTGAGGGGGACAAATATCTTAATCTACACGCACGTGCGCGCTAATATGTATACGTAATTAAATACAACATTACTAATTACTAAATCACTAAATATTTAAAAATAACATTATTAAATACATTTAAAGGATTTTTTTTGCTTTTATAAATATCAGACTTGCATAAAGTAGCAAACTGATTTCTTTACAAAGTGGTTAAATATGTCAATTAATTTCAAAATTGTTGAAATTGTTTTATTATGGTACAGCTGAAAGATTGATTGATTCAATTGGTTTATTTTACTTCGCTTTTCTGCCACTTTTGGCTAATCGCGAAGATGGAAATGGCTGATGTACAATGAAACTGATGAAGGGACACTCACAAATAACCATGCCCAGGCCGGGATTCGAACCCGGGACTTGAGGCGTCGTAGCACGCTATGCTAACCACTCCGCCACGGATGTCGGCGTAACACTTGAAACATTGTGTTTAGTTTTTCTATTAATATAAATCAATTAGGTTCCATTCTTATATTTATTGTCCTTTCTTGTTTCACTTTAATTGTGAATACGTTGCTATTGCTGTAGATCTGTTAGTGATCTTTTGAAAGAGAGATTGTTGTGGAAATGCCCCCGTTGCACCTTGCCCTTGGACCTCTTAGCTCCCAATAGTTCTCATGCACTATCATCCGCTGAGAGGAGATCGTTTCGAGGGATATTGAGCAATCCAATGTTACGGTGAAAACCCTTCCTTCGTTTCACTTCAGGTGACAAGAAAATCGCAAAAAATCAAGTATAAAGAACAGATTGAACTATTTGTGACATTTTGATCATTTTTGTAAGATGGTACGTGTAAGATGTACATGGTAACATGTCACTTACAATGTTTTATACCAGAGCCCTTCATTTAATGAATTTATTTTGCCTTAACTTCTCAGCCCGGACCTTGGGGTGCACGAATTTGGGGTGGCAAAATGCCTTATCTTATTTAAATTTTATTTTCGTCAACATTCGTGAATTGTAGTTATAGCGAGTTGCATGTTATTGAGTAGGAAAGCAAGCAGAGAACAGCAATTTCAGTAAATCAGGCTGTGATTCCGCCCTTTGGAATTATTTCTCACTTATTGCAGACGATTATTTGACCAGAACCTTAGATAACTTGCAGGAAACATTCCGTTTCTTCCGTTCTGCACGTCCTCTCATATCCGCGTCGTGGTTAACCAGACGGTACAAATTAGTTACCTTCACCTCGTACTAATCCACACAATTCACAATACTTTCACAAAAAAAAATACTTGGAACGGTAGCCATATTATTGGTATTATAACCTGAGCATTTCATTGGTTTGGTTTAGTGTTACGTTTAGGCCGTTCGCAGGCTTAAACTGCTTGGCTGCAAGAGGTTGTGTGCATGAAGGATGGAATAAATTACGCTCATTGCTCCTTCAATATTTAATAGAATCGCACAAGTGAGGGGGGGAGAGATCACGGACGAGCCAACGAGATATCTAAACACTGACAATGATAAAACCTAAAATGTCACCACTCTACCTGATTTCCTTCACGGTTCCTCGGCTGAGTCACGACGTGGCGCTCTATCGGTCCATCGAAGGTGTCCAAGTGGGTTCGCCCAAACCTTTTAAATGGCCCGACTTAACACTGTCACTCGCAACACACTTCGCGCTTCGCTCCCTCGATCAAGACTCGCCCTGCGACCTCTCGTCACCCGGGGACTGCTGGCGTTTTTGAATACACAGCATTTTATTTCCGGCTCGTGACATGCCACCTCCCCCTGAAAAGAAATGGGGTTGGCCAGGGGACAAGCCCATTTCTTTATTTACAAAATAATATTAAGATATGATTAAATATGTACAACGACCAGTCCCTGAATAAATGATTGCACCCCGTTTATAACATAATTCGTCGTAGGGCAGGAGGTAAGTATGTAATGCACTGTGGAACGTAACAAATAATAATACACTAATTGAAGTGTAACACTTTTCTGTCATGTATTCAGAAGCGAATTGAACCAAAATTTGCAATTATGGTAGTCTCAGCGGCATCTCATCGCACGACGTACATGTACGTGACACTGTGAAAACACTTGAATAAATATATCACTGGTAACGCTAATGCGAAGATAAGTTAGTAGGTCTCAAATGTTGAAAAGAATACACAAATAAGTCGATTGGAGACAACATATGTTCGCAAGAAAAGTTCAGGAACAATATTAAGTCGATGCGAAATCTTCTTGCCACTTATGGATGACTTCTGTATATACTCTGGAGAAATGACTTCACCTTATATCTAAGAGAAGGTACATTAGTGATGACACAGCAAATGATGATCACTATCAGTGTTTAGTATGTCATAAAATAAAATTTTGAGCGTGAACAGGAGCAATTGGTAAATTTAATCAGGGTGTAAATAATAAGATTAGATACACAGTACGCATTCGATTATAGCAAAACACAATGAAAAGTCTTCAGAAAAAAATAAATGGAAATGAGAGTATCAAATATGTAATAACAGTTAATGTAAATATGTGTCATAAAAATGGCAGATGTAACAAGAAGAGGTAGGGACTTGATTTGGTATTTCTGTCCAAATCGTGTGAGTTGTGTGTCGTATCAGTAAAAAAAATGTGTTTCTGTGTGAGTGTTTCGCGCGAGGCTGTACCAGCGGGAGGTGGTGAGAAAGTGTGAGTGCGGTGTCAAAACACGCTGGTGTTGTCCATGCACAGAGACGACCGTCGGTGCACAGCCGGCGTGGCAAGTGTTGTGTTGGTGCAGTGGTGCTCGGTGCTGCGATGACGTGAAGGCAGCCGAATATGTTGGTTCCCGGAGCGGAGGGGCGACTGCCCGCAAGAATTGTCCTGGCACTCCTGATCGTCTCGACGGCCGTGTCTTCCTCGCGGTCAGGACTGGTACTGAATGAGTTCATCCGCCATTTCGAGCCTGTGTATTACGACAGGGACAATCTTGCGACGCAGCATCGGAGGCTGAGAAGAGACTTGTCTGCCGCCCCACTTCGCCTTAACTTCACCGCTCATAACAGACTATTCCAGATACGGCTCGTCCCAGACTGCAACATCTTCGCTGACGACGCCGTCTTTGAAAGCACCAAGTGATCTGTAGACTTCGATACTGCCAAAGTGTACGTCGGGACCCTTGAGGATGATGAAGACGCGGTGGTCAACGGTTTGGTGACGACGGACGGCCTGTTCGACGGGACAGTCTCCACGAGCAAGGAGGACTTCTTCATCGAACCGGCCCATCGGTATCTTCCCCATCCCCAGGACTTCCACAGCGTGGTGTACCGCGGTTCCGACGTCGATCCCCCTTCCCCCGACCTTCCTTGCACGTCCCATCTCCTCCATCTCAAACGCCGCGAGGAGGAGTGGCGCGACGAACCTTCCGACGACGCCGAGGACTTCAACCCGTGCCCGAAGTTCCGCATGCACCGATCGTTTTCTTCCACTAAATCTTCTTCTTCCGTGACGAACGATTGTTCCAAAGTCGCATCCTCAAAGTCTGTGATAGGTCCGCCCCACGCCAGGAGGAAAGGCTGGTTCCCCGAGAGCCTGTCGTGGCCCGATCCGCACGCCCATGTTCAGAAGCGGGCGACGATAGACCCCAAGAAAACCACGTGCATGCTCTACCTGCAGGCGGACCACCTGTTCTTCCAGAAATTCGGCTCCGAGGAAGCTTGCATTCAGGCCATGACGCGGCATGTTCAGAGGGTGAACAACATCTACAAAGTGACAGATTTCGACCAAGACGGGAAGCCCGACAACCTCAGCTTTATGGTCAAGAGGATAAAGGTCCATTCCACCGACGCTCTCAACGACATCACGTATCGATTTCCTGGAAACTATGGAGTGGAGAAGTTCCTAGAACTGTTTTCCGAGGAAGACTACGATGCCTTTTGCCTGGCCTACATGTTCACTTACAGAGATTTCGAGATGGGGACTCTCGGATTGGCCTGGACAGGCGACCTCAAGAATGCAGGTGGAGTGTGCGAGAAGATTGGGCATTACCGTGGAAGTTTGAAGAGCTTGAACACTGGTATTGTTACTTTGCTCAACTATGGGAAACACGTGCCTCCAGCGGTCTCCCACGTCACCCTTACGCACAAGCCAGCAAGATATCTAAACACTGTACCTGATTTCCTTCACGGTTCCTCGGCTGAGTCACGACGTGGCGCTCTATCGGTCCATCGAAGGTGTCCTCAGTGGGTTCGCCCAAACCTTTTAAATGGACCGACTTAACACTGTCACTCGCAACACATTTCGCGCTTCGCTCCCTCTATCAAGACTCCCCCGGCGACCACTCGTCACCCGGGGACTGCTGGCGTTTTTGATTACACAGCATTTTATTTCCGGCTCGTGACATTAGAGTACGAGGTCGTTGTATTATGAAGTTGATCTAATTTTGTGTGGTGTCGCCAGTGTCACATGTTGGTACAATGCTGAGGATTTCGGTTTTCCCCTTAGTTGACTTATATTCATTCACAACTTAAGGAAAGCTAAGCACTTGTTTATCGCAGAAGAAAATTGTTATAACAATGTAAAATGTGACAAATACACAACAAAATTATACGCAAGGTAATTTCGTACTTTGTAAGTCACGCGTATATAACCTATACTGAATTAATGAATAAATAGTGCATTTAAATTTCTTTGAATATTGCTCATGTATCAGGAGAGTCTACAGACCCCACCCCAGGTACGCTCTCAGACAAAAAAAGGTAGAGTAAAAAGTAAAGTTGTTGCGTGGAAATATGGCTATTCTATTCAATTGCTATTGCCTTCGGTTTGTAGACCGATTGATTATAAAAAAAAAGTGTTTTCTAAAGTTTTTTTCCGAAGAGCTCGCATTTTCTGCTGCTTGCGTTTGCAACGTTGCAACCAGGAGACAGGACAACCTTACTGTCAAGCAGGCGATCTTGTTTCTCTGCTATCGGTATCTAAGATTGGCAGACACTCATCTTTTATGATTAACTTCGCTGCTTTAAATAACGTCATTTTTTCAACATTAAAGCATAAAGTTGGTTTACAAAGTTTAAATTGAGAATATTTCTGTTATACGTTTCGTGAAGCAATGCTGAGAGAACACGGGAGTGAGCATTCTTAGTTCTCTCTCTTCCCACACGGCCTGAATGTGTTTCTGAAGCAGTGGCAACCATGCCCACTAAGCCTCTCGCAGACAAGGGATGGGGGGAAACCACTCGGTGTTGTTTTTAGATGTTATATGTAGAAGCACTTCCCAGGTTTCTCTCGCTCTAACTGTGTAACTTGCGATAAATGCAGAATTCCTGTGTTGTGCGCACAATCGAAGGCAAATGTAATGATAGACAAATTGCTCATCATTATGTTAATTAAGTCTGTGTTCCTCAATGTGATTTTCAAGGATCGGAATCGTCATACAGCTTCTTAAAAAAAGCCCTGTCTGGGAAAGTAAATAATGGAAGAAAACTATTGATATCTTGCCTGCTATAATTTTTGCCTTTGACTGTATACAACAAAAGGACGTTTTGCTGTGGTCTTGGAAAACGATAGCGTCGTCGCCTTGTAATGAAGGGGTCGCGTCACGGGTTTGATACCGGTGGGGACACGTGGTACAGTGTTTCGGATTCCAATTTAGACTGTAGGTTCAGTCTCGAATAGCCTTTCTGTGCAAAAAGTGGCAATTGAATTCTTCGAAAAGGAGCACACATTTCAAATCTTCGACCTCTAATACATAAATGTTTGTGCTTACAGTTGCCATGCATCGCCAATGTCAACACTAAACTAAGGGTTCCAGTGTATTTCTATTTTACGCCTATTTTCTACCTATCTGGTTAATCGCGACGATGAGGATAAATGACGAACCGATGAAATGGTGATGGAACACAAAATGATACATCCACGCCTGACCAGGTACGTAGGAACCTGAGGCTTCACAGCGTGTGACGCCGTTTACTCCGCAACGGTAATCGACTAAAGGTTTCAGATGTCAAATTACAGAATGTTAATGTAAATATGTGTCATAAAAATGGCAGATGTAACAAGAAGAGGTAGGGACTTGATTTGGTATTTCTGTCCAAATCGTGTGAGTTGTGTGTCGTATCAGTAAAAAAAATGTGTTTCTGTGTGAGTGTTTCGCGCGAGGCTGTACCAGCGGGAGGTGGTGAGAAAGTGTGAGTGCGGTGTCAAAACACGCTGGTGTTGTCCATGCACAGAGACGACCGTCGGTGCACAGCCGGCGTGGCAAGTGTTGTGTTGGTGCAGTGGTGCTCGGTGCTGCGATGACGTGAAGGCAGCCGAATATGTTGGTTCCCGGAGCGGAGGGGCGACTGCCCGCAAGAATTGTCCTGGCACTCCTGATCGTCTCGACGGCCGTGTCTTCCTCGCGGTCAGGACTGGTACTGAATGAGTTCATCCGCCATTTCGAGCCTGTGTATTACGACAGGGACAATCTTGCGACGCAGCATCGGAGGCTGAGAAGAGACTTGTCTGCCGCCCCACTTCGCCTTAACTTCACCGCTCATAACAGACTATTCCAGATACGGCTCGTCCCAGACTGCAACATCTTCGCTGACGACGCCGTCTTTGAAAGCACCAAGTGATCTGTAGACTTCGATACTGCCAAAGTGTACGTCGGGACCCTTGAGGATGATGAAGACGCGGTGGTCAACGGTTTGGTGACGACGGACGGCCTGTTCGACGGGACAGTCTCCACGAGCAAGGAGGACTTCTTCATCGAACCGGCCCATCGGTATCTTCCCCATCCCCAGGACTTCCACAGCGTGGTGTACCGCGGTTCCGACGTCGATCCCCCTTCCCCCGACCTTCCTTGCACGTCCCATCTCCTCCATCTCAAACGCCGCGAGGAGGAGTGGCGCGACGAACCTTCCGACGACGCCGAGGACTTCAACCCGTGCCCGAAGTTCCGCATGCACCGATCGTTTTCTTCCGCTAAATCTTCTTCTTCCGTGACGAACGATTGTTCCAAAGTCGCATCCTCAAAGTCTGTGATAGGTCCGCCCCACGCCAGGAGGAAAGGCTGGTTCCCCGAGAGCCTGTCGTGGCCCGATCCGCACGCCCATGTTCCGAAGCGGGCGACGATAGACCCCAAGAAAACCACGTGCATGCTCTACCTGCAGGCGGACCACCTGTTCTTCCAGAAATTCGGCTCCGAGGAAGCTTGCATTCAGGCCATGACGCGGCATGTTCAGAGGGTGAACAACATCTACAAAGTGACAGATTTCGACCAAGACGGGAAGCCCGACAACCTCAGCTTTATGGTCAAGAGGATAAAGGTCCATTCCCTTTAAAATGTTCCCTACATAGCTATATCAATTTCGTTTATTTTTCGCCGCTGGTCTGTTTCGTGGATGAATCGAGACAATGAGGTGGAATGATAAAATGATGAAGGTACAAACACGATGTTCATGACTCCATATTATCGCGTTTATTCTGTAGATTTAGCTAACTTTTGCGAAAAATTGTAAAAAAGTATTAACGCAATCTTTCAAACCAGAATTTTAATAATTGTTTGAGACCCTCAAGATTGGCCCATGCAAGCAATTGGATCTCCGACGATGTGCTTTTTGCTTGAGTGCGAGGGGACGTCAAGAGGGGGAGGGGGGTGACGCCGTTCCTGGCTGATTCGAGGGTTGCCACTTGAAAGTACGGACAGAAGGGAGACTATGCCATTCCTGTTTTCTCTGCTCTCAGGGCATATGGCCTGAGAGCGAATGATTGTCTACAGTCGGATTAAACATTATGGAGGCTCGAGTTTGAACTCCAATTAAAAATTAACCAGTACGGCTACGTATTTCAATTTCGTCCCGATTGGACCACAAGTTTTATAATTACAGAATCTCAAAGAGAGCATAGTTTGAAAAACAGCAAAAAAGCTCTATTTTTTGTTCTCACGACGATAAGAAATTGAAAGCATACTTGAAAAAAAATGGTTTTTTTTTAGCTTAAATCAGAATTCAATAAGTTAAGTGGTTAATTTTTAATTTGAGTGCAAACTCCAGTAGCCATAATTTTTAATTGGACAGTAGTTCGGCAGAATATTTCTTTATTGTATCCTTTATGTCCCAGTATTTGTGCGAGAGATCGTGATGATTACATATAAAAAGATATCGCTGTTCGTTAACAGCTTGTAAACCAATCGCCTGTTCTCTGTCACCTAGCACATTTTAAGTCTAAGCACTTTTCAACTCATTCAGCAAAGTGTCATGATGTTTTAACTTGATTAAATACCATGTATTAATATACTAATTAGTTTCATAATTTAAATGAATAATAGAAATATGGGCACACATAATACGTACGCAAAATTCAGAATTATTTAATAAAATGTGTTCCAAATCGGATGCACTTGAAGAATTCAATTTATCATCATAATTATTTTCTGCCTTTCACTTTCCGATCTCGGAATGGAGTCTTGATGCACGGGCCCCCTCCTCTCGCAGTGTGGTGTGTGCGAAGTCACCTATACCACTAACATTGCGTTTATTTTTCGGGTGAAGACAGCATAGAATTGTTGCAGTAATCAGGTTACCTTATCATATTATGCCCTATAACTCCACAGTCCACACTCCCATGATGTTCAGTCATGGTGCAATGCACAGGGAACAGCTGTACCTTTACTGCGTTCTTTCCATGTAACCTCTATTTGTGCTGAAAGTGTTCGTGTTTAATTCTTTTCGCAATTTTTCTACTCATGGTTGTTCATTAATTTTGGTATCGTTTCATTCTGCTTTTCTTTCAAAAATTAATGAGACTCCATACACTGACATTGTGTCATTCAATGAAAAACTTCTTGACAAGTCTTGGCTTTCGCAGGGAAGTTGAAGTTTCACCAATCAGTTTAGTTAGCGTCCACAGATTTCCTCCAGGCAGGTGCAAGAAGTCTCGTCTCACACATAAAGATCGATATTTAAGATTTCTAGGTAACCGAAAGCACACAATACCGAAAAAGACTTGATTCAGTTAACATGCATTTATTATTATTATTATTAGACGTATAACATATAGGGAATACATTACATTCAGTTAGAGAAGTTGTACAGTGAATATTGTTTAAAATTTGTGCATTCAAAGAGCCGTAGGTTGAGAATTCTACCGGTTTATTAGTGTAAACAATATGTAAAAGGTAAAGGTAAAGTGCTCCCCTGTGCATAGCACTACGCCATGAAGGCCTATAGGGGGTGTGGGGGTAACGCCCCACACTTTCTTGATCCGGTCGTGAGTGTGGCTGATGTGATCAGCATCACGCCCCTGACCGCCTTTACCCCCAGGTTTTCCCCCAGGTACCCATGTTATTCGACGCTGGGTGGACGCCGGGGCCGCTTCCAACGTTAGAAAAGTTCCCGGATTTGAACCGGCCGGGGATCGAATATGTACGTGAAATTATCCAATATTTGAAGGCATAGACAACATTTCCAGCTCCCTAGCCTCCCCCTTCCCTGCATTGAGAGAGCTGCTGCTATGCTACAGGTCACCCCTGAAACCTTCTTTCTTCTATTTTATGTCTCATATTTGTACAGTTATAAGCCCACGAAATGATCCCCTGTTTAAAAGGGAAGTGGGGTGAGGATGGACTGCGAGATTCATTTGTGGAGTTTATGGACAATACGAAGCTTTGTCGTCTGCCAGGCCAGTGTTGTTTAGAAGCCATTTGTATTTGATATTTATTTTATGTCGCTTTTCTTCCACTTTTGACTATTCACGATGATGGATCATGATTATGCTAAATGGATGAAGAGACACTCACAAAACAGCCTCGTCCAGGCTGACGGGACTCGAAGTCGGAGTGTACGGCCACTCAACGCACTCATAAACAGAGTCGAACCTTTAGAAGTGGGGGAATTAATCTTTTCGCACCATATTTCTCAGGAAATTACGTTACGACTATGCGTCAATCAATGATTGAAAATATGAATATATTTTAAAAGACATTAAAAGTGTTGTTGAAAAGCCGTAATTTATTTATATAAAAATATGTTTCAAAATATGGATATTGGTGTAAGAATATAATTTAATCGGTAAGTTTTTATAACTACAATTATATAGTTTAAAATTTTGATGAAGAGTTTCTTTCATTTTCTAAGATTAATCTTTCATATTAATATGATACTTTTGGAGATTAAGGTTTTAATTTTCAAACCTAAAATTCCAAATCGGTTGTTCGGCGTAGCTATATGGTAAAAAACAGAACACTGAGCGGCGCATAATATGTTGACGTATTACGGTAAAGTTGCGCCATTTGGGACGCACTACTGAACTTTCTGTGACGTTACCTGTGCTGTTTGGGTCAGTGACATGGATACAAAGAGATAACGGCTAAAGAAATTGAAGGTCGTAGAAAAACAAAATCACCAAGAAGAGCTTGAAATGTAATGCATGCACATAAAACAGCACATAAAAATTCGGAAGGAAAACTTAAAATACTTTATTTTTGTTTCCAGCCACTGCCAACTGCCATACATAATCATCCTCTGTGGGGTTTGCGTTATATGTTTCTGATTGTCCCTTCTCCACTTCTAACATTCATTTGCATCCTCGCAATTAGCCAGAAATGGTATAAATCCGACGTTAAATAAACTAAATGAACTAACAATAAAATGCTCTCAGTGTAGCATAAACTGCATAAAATATATGTGACGCTTCGAAAGATGGTATTTTGAATTTAGTAATCCCCCTCCCATAAATAACGACAGGGTAGGTAGTTTCTTGCCATGTGTAGTAGGCAACATTGATTACAACAAGAAAAAAATTCTGTACGGTACAAAGAGTTATTGAAAAAAAATCTTATAGTATCTCAACAAATCTATTCTGGAAGCTGGCCGCTCAACGTATTCCGGAAAACGTTTATAAACCGTTGATGTCAGATACCTGGGCCTGGATGATTTACTAATACTGTCTTTATTGTATAAATATTGTATGTTAAAACCTCACCTATAAAACACAGTTATATATATATATATATATATATATATATATATATAAATTTAAATATAAAAATCCACTGTCGGTTTTATTTACTGTTTCGCTTTTGACGTTAGTCCACAAAAAAAATCATCTTCGAATCCATTTTGTATAACGTTACATGGTGCCTTGTACCGGGAATTCCTTCTGAATATTTTTTGAGATAATACATTTAACTTAAGAAATCTTGTTAATAATAAGTTGAGATAGGATTATTTGTGTGTAAGATATTTGTGTCCTACGTAAGAAAGTGAAAAAAAGCTGTACAGTTTGATCGGGTGAGCAGACTCTTTCGTTGCAGCTGTACAGGATTAAGGGATTAGCGAGCTAGCGATAAGTAGGTCAGTGTTACGAATATGGTTCGAGCGTCGATCTCTCAGTCTCAGGACGAAGCAGCCGAAATAGGCTGGAATAAAATACTTGAATGCTGCGGCAAATAACTTTGTTATGAGGGGGCAATAGAATGTAGTTTTTGTAAAAAGTGGTACTATAAATCTTGCACGGGAATGAACGAATAATAATTTAAGAAATTTTTGTTTCATTTAGAATATTTTTTTCCTTGAAGATATGCTGCGCACTGTAAGAAAAGGAAAATATCAAGGAGGAAAAGTAAAATTACACAGGCTGTTCAAAAATTAACTGACGAAAATGAAGAGAGCGTTAGCCTCACGACACGTTTGTTATTTATGAAGCAGAGTAGAGAAGAGGATAGGCAAGAGCAGATTACATTTAGAGAAGAGGATAGCTTTGGCTGCAAGTCGTTTCACTCTTCTGGCTTTAATTTTAGAAAGGTCCGACCATTAAAAATCAACTTCCCCCACAATTGTTTGCGCGAAATCACACCCATTGCAATGATTCCGGCAAACGTTTCGGAGCGTGTTGTAAACACACTTTATAGGCATTACACCTACAGTGATTGTGGCAGTGATTGAAGGTGCAAATATAACGATTATATTCTAAATGTAGTCCTGCATTTTGTTTAGTCTCTTAACAATGACTAGACTATGTATCAGACTATATAAAACGATGTGTAGGGCCTTACACACCCTTCAATCGCGGCTAATTTGGAGGTAATGTGATGTGAACAAGAAAAAGCATTGATTCAATATTAACATATTATTTTGAGGTTTAGATAATAATAAAAAGAAGTATTTCAGGTCGGCTCTGTGGCTGAATGGTTAGCGTACCGAGCTACAAAACTCGGGTTCCTAGATTCGCATTCTGGAAAACCTGGACATGAAATTGTGTTGTTCCAACAATCTGTTTCATCATTCATCCTATCATTCATGTTATATTGGATATTTGCGATAGGAATCTTCAATTTGAGGAAGGCACAGCCATTTTCTGCTGTTATCTAGAGATTGATTTAACTAATTTCACTTCTCGCTTTTGATTCATTTCGTCAATCGCTAAGATTAGGATGGAATTGATGTGAGGGCAATGACAAAAATGTTTGGACAGTACGCAACAAACATACTGAATGTGAGTCTAGACGTCAATGCCCAAATTGTCTGCAAAATGCAGCCCATGCAGAGCGGGATAGTATATAGAATTTGGGCCCCTAGGCTATTTTTTCTTTCGGGTACTGTAGACATTTTTATTAATAATTTTGATATCATGGTACTTCATTTTCACTAACTGCATGTTCTGTACTAATAACACTTGTAAAGTTCAAAACATGGATACAATATCGGTACATATTGTTTGTATGATGTAGGTGACGTTTGAAAATAGGTCATGGTGTAAGAAATTATTTAAACGTTAGATAGTCCTTCGTTCACGAAATAAGCAAGTAATAGGATTTGGCATGTTTTAATTTGCCATTATCACAACATTAAGAAATGTTAATAGTCCATGGTCTTCACTTCTGCCCCTTCAGCGTCTAATTTTTGTGTGGCCCTAGGTTATAGCCTAGGATAACCTAATGGCAAGCCCCCCTCTATGAGTCCTGGACTTGGAAGGGAGGTTGACATTTAGGCTCTTGCAGGAAAGCCATGCATTACACCTCGCTTCTGTTATCGTTATTTAAGGAACCCTCTCCATTTGCAGCATTATTCTCCACGCTTTCAGTGGCGTACTCACAAATGAGGTAAAGGGATTTGAGTTACTTCTTACCACTCCTAGATCATGTCATCTTTTCCTAAATTTGACGGTTTTTTTTAGGAAAGTTGAGCAAAAAGAAAACTACTTTGCTCTAAAACTCCTTCTAGATACGCCACTGTTCTTAACTTTGCAGCTGGCATATCATAACACACCCGTCTATCACCCAGTAACCGAATTCATCTCCGTTTAGTGTGAAACACAATAATATCCTGTTTTGTTAATATTTTCCCGCCTATCTTGTATAAAAATAATCATCTCCATAACAGTTACGATGAATAAACTTTGTCGGGAAACTGCCCTTGAATAACAGAGGCCTGTTAATTTACTTCCTTATTAGTTAACACGTGGTCAACACATCGAATCTCATCGCCGCTGTTATCTTTATTCTCTAATTCACGTAGCTCCCCAATTGTTTTCAAGAAACAGAAATGTTCGGTAATGGAACCTGTGATCACGCTAACTTGAGTTCTAAGTCTACTTTATGCAAAGATGGCTAATCGGTGCTGACCTACAGTTAAAAGTGGTATCCGAACCACAAAGTTCATAATTTCAACAGTAAGGAAGCGGTCGGAGCGTGGGTGACGCAAGCAGCTTTTTACAATGTAATCCTTCCCTTGCGTTGTCAAAATGTTCAGCATTCTTGAACAGATGGTGGTCGCCTTTATTCAGTGCTAAGCATTTGTACCATCATGAACCTTAGACATCGAACGTAGAGATGTAATATTTATCGTTTTTGAAGCTTTTGACAACGTAGCACTGAAGGAAACTGGCAACAAGGCGGTTCTCGGGTAAAAGCGATGTGGAGGAAAAGAGAGGAGAAAACAAATGACTGCCAGTGACGGATCTACGTATCTTGGGCCCATCGCAAAGGATTATTTAAGTTACCTTCAATGTAAAACACACATACTTGTGAAAAGAAATGTCAAAACATTTCCTACTATTCAGTCTCTTCAGTGTGTGTATGTTGTTTGTGTATGTGTGTGTGTCTGGAATGATTCGATTTTGTTATTTAGCGTCGCTTTTCTACCACTTTGGCTAATAGCGACGATGACGATGAGTGATGATAGGATGAAATTAGGAAATTGATACAGGAACACTTACAAAGAACACCCATGTCCAGGGGAAGATGCGAACTCGTTACTATTGGCTTCGTAAACTCTCTGCTAAGCACTCCGTGCGGAGATCGGAATATCTCTCGAGTTTTTTAATGTCTAGTTTTAAGTTCACTTTTATGCCCAGATCGGTTAAATCGGACACGACCTACAGTTTTGAAATGAGATCCGAATCACTATGTGCCTCCACCGGGAATCCGACATTGTATACCTCTGGATAGGGAAGTAGAATAGAATAGAATAGAATACTTTATTAGTCATTAGACAACATGATTGCAATAGACTTCGTCATAATAAGTATATAAATATTAATATAAAAAAATACAAAATAAAGGAAAATTAAATTATTAATCATTCATTGGACAAGTCCCTTCCGCCCTTCGTTTCATGCTACGAGTTAAGAATTTCAAATAAGACATCCTTATGTCTCTTTTTTTAATTTCCTTGTAGATACAAGATTTTAAAAATAATAATGATATTAATAATGAATTTAAATATATGGGGAAAAAATATTGGATCACTTGTCAGTTTCCTGAGTAAACCATCAAGGAAAAGCAAACATTGTTATTAATTTCCTTGATTCATAGTTCATTGTTTGCTATCTTGTTGATGTTAATTTTACCGAATAATTAATATATAATAATAATAATAATAATAATAATCGTCATGTTATATCACTTGAGGTGGGGTGTAAGGGATGGCCTTCAACGTAGAACACCCAATTGTCAAGTAGTACACCCTGGACTACATTTTGCAGACGAACGAGGCTCTGGCGACTGGCACTATGGTTATGAGTGCCACTTTGCAGCCTCAGCTTTTAACATGCTTTTCTGGGATTCGAACCCTAAAACTTTAACCTTGCGTGCTACACGTAAACAAAGACGAAATGCAAATAGAGAAACGCTCGTGTTTTAATTTTTAGTTGAAGTTTGTGATGAGGGAAAGGGTATATGCAGCAGATCTTTGCAAACACTCATATAGTCTGCGGGTAATGATAATTCCATCTTAAAGCAAGGATCATATTAGTATTATATTCTGTGAAGTAAGGTAATTTTTTCCGGGTTATTGTAGTATTTTTTTTATTTGTCACCAAGTAACTTGGAGTTCTACATTTATTGACTGGTAAAGTCCGGACAAAGGAAACGAAACTAGCTGGAAAGTACGATTCCAAACGCGAGAAGGGAAGCAGGTAGAACACCACCCTGTTGCTCTTGCTTGCTATAGTAAAACTGTAAAACTGTAAATCTGATGGTCGTAGGTTCAATCCCTTCCGGTGGCAGAAAATTTTCGTAACTTTTACACCTATCCCATTGTGTTCATTGTTCACCCCGTGTGAAACGGAATAATTCAATTTGGAATTGATGATGGGGTGGAGGGGAAATATTAAATTACAAAACCTCCATTTCAACGAACCGAGAATTGGACAAAAATTGGATAATTCTTATAAATATTAAAATTACATTCATGTTTTTAGTGGTATAATCACAGGTAAAATCAAAGATTTTACATTTAAGATTTTACCTTTGCTCTGAACTAAGCCAAAAGGCATTTCGCACCGATTTAATACATTCTCCAATACATTTCAAAATGTTATTGAATGTTTCATGTCGATAATTTGACCAATGCATCAATTCTTGACGCTGATACGATATTTTCTGCAACTACCTCTTCTCTTCAGTCCCTTCTGTTCTTCTATTCTCCTTCTCCTTCTTCTCTCCCCTCCTTCTGCTCTGCTTTTATCTCATATCGCCTTCCCTACTTTTCTCGCCTCTTATCTCCATCCCACTCATCTCCACTCCTCGCATCTCCTTTCCTGTCTTAGATTTCCGACTCCAAGCACTTTTCTCATCTTCTTTTCGTTATTCTCTTTTTCTCTCCTTTACTCTACTCACCACTCTTCTCTCATCTCGCTTTCCTTCTCTTTTCTCTTCTTTGCTCCATTTTCCTCATCTCTCCTAAAATATTTTTCCATTCTCCTCACTACATCTCCTCTCCTCGTCTATCCTCTCTTTTTTCTCTCCTCTTCTCCTCTCGCTTTCTCTTTCTCCTGTCCTTTGTCACCTCTCGTTTTCTCTCACCTCTTCTCCTTTCTGTAGACTCATCAGCGATGAAATGCTAGAAAACCTATTATTTTTCTTTCAGAAAGAATTTTGAGAGGGTGAGGCTGCAAAGTGGCACTCATAACCATAGTGCCAGTCGCCAGAGCCTCGTTCGTCTGCAAAATGTAGTCCAGGGTGTACTACTTGACAATTGGGTGTTCTACGTTGAAGGCCATCCCTTACACCCCACCTCAAGTGATATAACATGACGATTATTATTATTATTATTATTATTATATATTAATTATTCGGTAAAATTAACATCAACAAGATAGCAAACAATGAACTATGAATCAAGGAAATTAATAACAATGTTTGCTTTTCCTTGATGGTTTACTCAGGAAACTGACAAGTGATCCAATATTTTTTCCCCATATATTTAAATTCATTATTAATATCATTATTATTTTTAAAATCTTGTATCTACAAGGAAATTAAAAAAAGAGACATAAGGATGTCTTATTTGAAATTCTTAACTCGTAGCATGAAACGAAGGGCGGAAGGGACTTGTCCAATGAATGATTAATAATTTAATTTTCCTTTATTTTGTATTTTTTTATATTAATATTTATATACTTATTATGACGAAGTCTATTGCAATCATGTTGTCTAATGACTAATAAAGTATTCTATTCTATTCTATTCTACTTCCCTATCCAGAGGTATACAATGTCGGATTCCCGGTGGAGGCACATAGTGATTCGGATCTCATTTCAAAACTGTAGGTCGTGTCCGATTTAACCGATCTGGGCATAAAAGTGAACTTAAAACTAGACATTAAAAAACTCGAGAGATATTCCGATCTCCGCACGGAGTGCTTAGCAGAGAGTTTACGAAGCCAATAGTAACGAGTTCGCATCTTCCCCTGGACATGGGTGTTCTTTGTAAGTGTTCCTGTATCAATTTCCTAATTTCATCCTATCATCACTCATCGTCATCGTCGCTATTAGCCAAAGTGGTAGAAAAGCGACGCTAAATAACAAAATCGAATCATTCCAGACACACACACATACACAAACAACATACACACACTGAAGAGACTGAATAGTAGGAAATGTTTTGACATTTCTTTTCACAAGTATGTGTGTTTTACATTGAAGGTAACTTAAATAATCCTTTGCGATGGGCCCAAGATACGTAGATCCGTCACTGGCAGTCATTTGTTTTCTCCTCTCTTTTCCTCCACATCGCTTTTACCCGAGAACCGCCTTGTTGCCAGTTTCCTTCAGTGCTACGTTGTCAAAAGCTTCAAAAACGATAAATATTACATCTCTACGTTCGATGTCTAAGGTTCATGATGGTACAAATGCTTAGCACTGAATAAAGGCGACCACCATCTGTTCAAGAATGCTGAACATTTTGACAACGCAAGGGAAGGATTACATTGTAAAAAGCTGCTTGCGTCACCCACGCTCCGACCGCTTCCTTACTGTTGAAATTATGAACTTTGTGGTTCGGATACCACTTTTAACTGTAGGTCAGCACCGATTAGCCATCTTTGCATAAAGTAGACTTAGAACTCAAGTTAGCGTGATCACAGGTTCCATTACCGAACATTTCTGTTTCTTGAAAACAATTGGGGAGCTACGTGAATTAGAGAATAAAGATAACAGCGGCGATGAGATTCGATGTGTTGACCACGTGTTAACTAATAAGGAAGTAAATTAACAGGCCTCTGTT